>NW_007249411.1:8169-9667 GCF_000164805.1 Carlito syrichta | reverse complement strand
GAACAGTGGTAGATATTTGATCTTCCACAGCACCTCTCACCCAGATACAGCAACTGCCCACCCTGACCCATTTCAGGACAAGCTGTACAACTCTCTCCCTGGGTGCTGGACTCTAGTAAACACTGGATATCCTCTGGAAACTGCCTATGCTTGGTCTCTAGTCAGCACCCCAAGCCCGCCCTCCTTTGCATGCCCACCCTCCTTTGCTGAAATTCCTTTTCTCTGACAGACTTCCTGCTTTCAGCTCCAGTTCTCTCTGGGGGTATCAGGATGCCCCCCTCTCCCTTCTCATTCTTATGGCTTCCCATCCCCTGGGGATTCTAACCTTCCTCTTATCTTTGTCTTTTGTTCCCTGACTCCTATTGATCCCTTCATATGGTACCCTAACTCTCAGGCCTCTGAGACCCAGGATATTTGTGTGTAGACATCCATCAGCCTTGCCCCATAAACAGACATATACATCACACACACACACACACACACACACACACACACACACACACACACACACACACACACACCTGAAAGTTGTCCCTACTCCTGTTGCCCTAGAGTCTAACTCCTAGGCTCTCAGTGTACCTGCAAGGGTCTTCCCTGACAGAGTGTCTGATCTGGGGGTCACCATGTTGGTAGCTTAGTGTTGGTATGTGTTTTGGAAGTATGGATATTTAGTGGTGGATGCAGTTCTAGCTTGTAAAGAGGAAGCCCATTCAGGAGCACCTATACATGGCTTTCGTGTGTGGCATATTCATGAGCCTGTTGTGCAAGTACTGGGTTGTTTGAGTATCAGTTTTTCCTTGAAAGTGTCTGTATTTACTCCCTCCACCGTTAGTAGACAATGGGAGCTTCCCACTGGGGGTACTCCCTCACCTGGCCCTATATGTCTCCATTTTGATAGTTCTGCAATGCATTCTTTTGGTCTCCTAAAATGTCTTCATAAATATAGCACTTCTTTGAATTCTGTGAGCCATGGTCGCAAAACAAACACCCTGAGCATGTCATGGGAACCTTAGAATTTTTGCAAGTTGGTCAGAAGTGTGGGTGGCCTAAGAACCCCAAACTTAAGGCTGGCATTGGATGTGAGCTTAGTGTTGAAAGGATTTACCCACAACCAGTGGATTCTGGGCTAACTTAGGACATCTTTCCTAGTTAGCATCAGAATTAACTTGCACTCCAATATAGGTGTGGGGTCAGGGATCCAAAAGTTCAGAGATGGGTGTTTTGAACCTTGCCTTTTGTATAGGAGAAAGACATACCCACTGACTAGGATCCTCAGGAAAACTGGTGAGCCCCAGAGTGGTGACAGGGACACCAGCATCACAGATCTAAATTTTAGATTTGTATTTTAAATCCAGAAATATAAAATTTGGGGGGATGAGAAGTACAGATGTCCAGTAGGCTACCTCAATAAAGTTGAGTGCGTAGAGACATTCTAGATTCCATTTCCTGAGTCCCAGGCTCATGTGTTCTACCTCTGTGGACACAAGATCGTATAATG
>NW_007249411.1:0-7479 GCF_000164805.1 Carlito syrichta | reverse complement strand
GGGAGCACCACATTAGTGGCTTAGTGTTGGTCTGTGTTTTGGAAATGTGGACATTTAGTGGTGGCAGCAGTTCTAGCTTGGCTAGAGGGAGCCTGTTCTGGAGCACCCATGCATGACTTTCATCTGGGCCACATTCATGAACCTGTTGTTTGTGCGTCTATTTTTCTTCAAAAGTCCTGTTTCTGAAGGCTGTGCATGGATGGAACCATACTGCAGTAAAGGCCGATTTTGGCTTTCATGTCCGTACTAAAATAACTAAACTGTGAGATAATCAGGCCTCTCATGGGAGGGTTGGGTCACTTGTTCCTGCCTGGCCCTGGATGCACCACTTGCATTGTATGATAGATTGCTCCTGGGTTTTCCTGACCTAATGATTTCATGGATTTGATAGATCCTAGATTATAGTGAGGAATTCTGACTGCCTGCTCAATTTTTGTCCCATGTCCAGACTCTCCATTTCTCCTGTGGTCTGAATCTCATCACAAGGTCTTTTTTTAAATTGTTGAGTAGGTGAGGCCTTTCTCCAGAACTCCAGGGGTCTACACTTGTAATTTCTTCTCGGTTTCTTTTTTGAGTTGGAGTTTCACTCTGTCGCCCAGCCTGGAGTGCTGTGACCACTCCGGGCCACCGCAGTCTCGACGTACTGGGTTCTGGCGATTCTTGCACTTCAGCATTCCAAGTAGCTGGAACTACAGGCACGCATTATTATGCTCGGCTATTTTTTTTTATTGTAGAGATAAGGTCTCGCCAAGTTGCCCAGGTGCGTCTTGACCCGCAGGCTCAGGCAATTCAATCATCTCGGCCCCCCAAAGCGCAGGGTTACAGGATGAACCACTGATCCCGGCCTCATTTGTGCTTTCTTGGTAGGTCCTGCCAGACACTTCACAAGCACGTTCCACCCTTCAACTGTGGGATTGAAAGAGGTGAAATGTGCAATGATGTGTCTTTTTTCAAGAGGATGTGTCCAGCTTGCTTCAGACTATATGTCCCGAAACAGTGAGATATCTGGCCAGTATCCGAATGGGAAGAGATCTGGATATATCCTGAGGTCATAAAAATCTCACAGAAGCCGGGCTCGGTGGCTCAGCCTGTAATCCCATGCCTTTGGGAGGCTGAGGTGAGTGGATTGCCTGAACCTGCGGGTTCGAGACCCGCCTGGGCAGTGAGACCTCATCTCTACAATAATTCAAAAAATCAGCCGGGTGTGGTAGCTCACGCCTGTAATTTCAGTTACTTGGAAGGCTGAGGCAGAAGGATCACCGGAGCCCAGCAGGTCGAGGCTGCGGTGGCCGGGAGCCGCCACTGCACTCCAGTCTGGGCAACCAAGTGAGACTTCAACTAAAAAAAAAAAAAATCTCACAGACTGCTATTGACTGGACCTGGGACTGCCAGTGGTTTTACTTTCACCAGTGGATGTCTTGTCATTGCTGATATCGTTGTCATAAAACATCGTTGTCAACAGACATTCACTTAAGTCTTTTGGAGCTCCTTGTGTATACGAGGTATACAGAAACCTTGTCATGTTATGCTCATCAGGCCAGATGATCAAATGTCATAAACAGAATGGAGCATTGTAATATGTGAATAGTAGTAAGAAAGTCCAGATCCCTCAGGGATGTATTCAGGTAATGAAGTGGAGGAGGGAGGAGATATAGGAGAGAGAGACATAGAGAGAGACTGATTCTGAATTAATATTGCTGCTGTTACCATGTAAATACATCTTGTTACTGCTTCATCTTCATGAAGAGTTTTGAAGGAAATGTATTTTCTAGACCAATAGCTCTTGCTATACAACTAAGCCTCTGTTATTTATTTATTTGCTTATTTATTGAGTGGGAGTCTTACTCTATTGCCCAGACTAGAGTTCAGTGGCACACTCACATCCACCCCAGTGTTGAGCTCCTGGTCTTCAGAGATCCTTTCACCTTAGCCTTCCAAGTAGTCACAATTTCAGGCATGCACTACCACACCTGGTTAATTTTCTTTAAAATTAAATAATTTATTTATTATAAAGATGTGGAGTACAATTCAGGACTAGGTATACAAACATTGATCATGCAGGTACCCTTGTTGAAGAGGCATGCTCCTCCCTCCTCTAGTAACTTCCCCCAACTACCAGTCCCATCCCCCTTCCCGACAGTTTTCCACTAATGCCAATCACCTTCCCACATCATTATAATTGTTCAAGGTCACTGTATGAGTGAAATCATATGGAACTCAATTCTTTGTTTCTGTGATAAATCACTGAATATGATCGACTCCAAATCCATCCAATTGGCTGCAAAGTCCATATATTTGTCCTTCTTTGTGGCTACCTAATATTCCATTGTGTATATGTACCACTTTTTTAATCCAGTTCAGCTTCGATGGGCAACATGATTGGTTCCATGTTTTTGCTATTGTGAATAGAGGTGCAACAAACATATATATGCAGGTATCTTTTTTGTAGAATGATTTGAGTTCCTCCAGGTATATTCCAAATAGGGGAATTGCTGGGTCATATGGAAGATCAATTTCTAGTTCCTTCAGAAATCGCCACACTGTCTTCCAAAGAGGTTGTATTAGTCTGCATTCCCACCAGCAATGTACATGTGTTCCTTTTTCTCCACATCCTCATCTGCATCTGTCGTTGTTTGTTTCATTAATGATGAGCAGTCTTACAGGGGTTAGGTGGTATCTCAACGTGGTTTTGATTTGCATTTCTCTAATAATGAGTGAGGCTGAGCACTTTTTCATGTGTCTGTTGGCTGCCCAGATATCTTCTTTTGAGAAGTGTCTGTTCATGTCTTTTGTCCATTTTTTTTTTTTTTTTGGTTTTCAAATCAATTTATTTTGTTAATTTAAAAAATGTTACCAGCAAGTTTTATAAAGCACATGAACCACAAAATTGATTATTAATTTTTTATCATGTATGTTTCTAGGTAAATGTCTGTAATGGGAAAAAGGGAATGAGAAGATAAATTTGGCAGTGTTATAGGCAAGCCCTCACTGGAGTATTTTTTTCTTTTTCCAGGCATTACTCTGCCACCAGTGAAGTCTCATTATGTCTAAGTGTCCTAATCAATAAGGTCATGAAAGATTGATTTCAGGAGCTGTCACTGTGTTTATGACAAGAAGCATATAGAGTCATTTATAGAAGTGGGCAGTAATTCTCCTGTTAACTAGCAAGTCAAGGAATCAGAAAGCCCATCTTACATGTCTTTGCATGGTCAGGAGAATCTTGATGGTGTCCATCACTGACAGAGAAGGAGACTAATATTGTTAATTGATTTTCCCTAAAGAGAACAAAAATATACCATCTTGTGGGGGGAGGGTAGAAGGAACAAATCTATACAGGTGGGGAAAGGGTAGAAGGAGCAAATCCATACAGTTCTCTAATATGTGTGAGTTGGTTGCATTGATTTTCTTTTCTTTTTTAATTAATTTATTTTTTTCAATATTTTTATTATGATTTTGTGGGGTACAGTTAAGGGTTAGGTGTACAATTACGTTTCATTCAGGCACACTGTTGATAAGAGGTGTTTCCTCATCCCCAGACAGATATTTACTACTGTTAATACCATCTCTCTCCCCCCCATAGTTTCCCAGTACTGTCAGTCATTTTCTTATAGTATTACATTGGATGTTCAAGGTCCATTATATGAGTGAGAACATGTGATACTTGGATCTTTGTTTCTGTGAGAGGGTACTCAGTATTATAGACTCCAGTTCCATCCAGGTTGCTGCGAAATTCATGATTTTGTTCTTTTTTATGGCTGCGTAGTATTCCATCGTGTATATGTACCACTTTTTTTAATCCAGTCCTCTTTTGATGGGCAGCATGGTTATTTCCAGGTTCTTGCTATTGTGAATAACACTACAATAAACATACATGTGCAGGTATCTTTTTTATAGAGTTATTTGAGTTCTTCAGGATATATTCCCAGTAGGGGGATTGAGGGGTCATATGGGAGGTTGATATTTAGGGCTTTTAGGAATCGCCACACTGCTTTCCATAGAGATTGCACTAGTTTACACTCCCACCAACAGTGTAGAAGTGTTCCCTTTTCACCACACCCTCTCCAGCAGCTGTTATTTTTTTTGAGTTGTTGGTAATTGCCATTCTGACTGGAGTTAGGTGGTATCTCAATGTGGTTTTGATTTGCATTTCTCTAATGATGAGTGAAGCTGAGCACTTTTCATGTGTCTGTTGACCGCCCATATATCTTCTTTGAGAAGTGTCTATTCATGCCTTTGCCCACTTTTTAAAGTGGTTATTGTTTTTTCCTTTCGGCGTGTTTGAGTTCCTTGTAGATCCTAGATGTTAAGCCTTTGTTAGATATACAGTTGGCAAGTATTTTTTTCCCATTCTGTGGTCTGTCTCTCTCCTCTCTTGATGGTTTCTTTGGCTTTGGAGAAGCTTGTCAGTTTAATGAGGTTCCACTTGTCTATCCTATCTCTTATTGCCTGGGCACTTTGGGTTTTGGTCAGGAATCGGTTGCCATTTCCAACTTCCATAAGAGTGTTTCCTGCATTTTCTAAGGTTCTTACAGTTTGAGGTTTTACATTTACGTCTGTTACCATTTAGAGTTAATTTTTGTGTATGGTAATAGGTAGGGGTCCTGTTTCAATCTTCTGCATGTTTTCAGCCAGTTTTCCAAGCACCATCTACTGAACAGGTTCTCCTCTCCCAGTGGTTGTTATTGAAGACTTTGTCAAAGATGAGTTGGTTGAGGAATTGAGCCTTTGCTTCCAGAAACTCTATCCTGTTCCATTGGTCTATGTTCCTGTTCTTGTACCAATACCAGGCTGTTTTGCTTACTATAGCCTTATAGTAAAGTTTGAAGTCTGGAAGTGTGATACCTCCTGCTTTGTTTCTTTTGGTAAAGATTGTTCTGTCTATTCGTGGTCGTTTATGTTTCCATATAAATTTCTGTATTGTCATTTCCAGGTCTGAGAAGAATGATGTTGGCAACTTAATGGGCATTGCGTTGAATCTGTAGATTGCTTTTGGTAGGATGGAATCTTAACAATGTTGATTCTTCTTAT
Source organism: Carlito syrichta (assembly GCF_000164805.1). Lineage (NCBI taxonomy): Eukaryota > Metazoa > Chordata > Mammalia > Primates > Tarsiidae > Carlito > Carlito syrichta. The sequence goes on along the minus strand of NW_007249411.1, from coordinate 2,451 downwards.
CCATGAGCATGGGCTATTATTCCATTTGTTTGTGTCTTCTTGGATTTCTTTGAGCAGTGTTTTGTAGTTCTCATTGTAAAGGTGTTTCACTTCTCTGGTTAGGAAGATGTTGAAGCATTTCATTTTTTTGGTAGGTATTGTGAAAGGGATTGTGCTTTTTATTTGGGTCTCTGCCTGCTTGTTGTTGGTGTAGAGAAATGCAACTGTCTTTTGCACATTTATTTTGTATCCCAAGACCTTCCCAATGTCCTTTATCTGTGCAATCCGTATTTTTACAGATTCTCTTGGATTTTCAAGGAAATTGGCATGTTTAAAGCCCTGAAGAACAAGAAAATGGAGGATATGTAGCACACAATGTTTGGAAGAAGATGGAAGATACAGAGCTTAGAAGAATGCAACAGAGGAGAGGGAAGGGGGATAGAGGTAGAGCCCAGAAGACTTGGGAGTGTTATTCAAGTTCAAGTTCAGCTTCACATGCCAGGGCTTTTCCCGGACTTCAGAGCTTCACTTTTCCTCTGTTCCAACCAGAGTTTGCCCCTTGAAGTCTCTCTCCCCGTGGGCCGTCTCTGGATTCTCTTCATTCACCAGCCCCAGCTTCAAGGAGGCCATTTCTACTCTGCTCTCTTTAGATCCCTCCCCTCCAATTAGGGCATGTCCCCCTGAGACACACACTGTTTGTCTTTATTTCACTACAGCTTTATCTCGTGAGGCAGGAGATTCTCACACAACTGCAGGACTAAACCCCTGAAATTCACAATGTAAAATCACCCCCATTTTCCATACCTATGCAGGCTCCAATCTCTCAGCACCTCAGAGCCCATGGAGATCTCCTCCCCCATCTCAGGTCTTCTCTGCAAACTGAGAGTCCTCTCTTCCTTCTTATTTAGTCCTGAGATGCACCCCAAAATGTTTAGCAAGTCACCAAAGAAACAATCACGGGACCACATTCCACCTAAGTAAGACTTTAGTTCCACAGCTTCAGTGCTTTGTGTTCGTCAGGAAGGAGGGTTGGTGAAACGAAGCAATCCTGGTGATAGAAATTCCTTCACCATTGTTGATGCTTTCACAAGAGTGTGGTCAGTTCAGGAATCAAAATGGGAATCTCGTTTTCCTCCTGAAGCCACTTGTCACAATGTGAAGGATTTAGCATTAGAAGCACATATACAGTCACTGCTGGTCCTTGGCCTCAAAGCATCATCTGTTAAAATAGCATGGGATGCTGTCTCTTAAGATTTCCTGAGGATCAAGTTGTTACTGCCCTGGATGTTTAAGTCAGTATTAAACCACAATCACTTGTGCTCATTCTTGAGGCATCATCTTATGGAACAAGTGTACAATTTTGCTTTTGAATGGTTCCACGGCCAGATATTTGGATGCCATGTTGTTTAGAATATACATACACTTCTTCTCAATTAGATATTTGCACATCAGGTTGAAGATCATCATTGCCAGTCCAACTGCACATGTATTTAATAAGTAAATCAGGAATTAATGTCTCATCCATGAGAAAATCATTCACTTTATCCACTAGAATGTTGATGGCCATGTTCATTACAGGTGAAATAAGCAAGTCCATGGTAAACATAATGAGATTTCTGCTGTTCATTGTCTAGGTTATGTTGTGACTGTATTCCTGCAGAGTTGGGTTGCTTAGAGAAGTCATGCATAGGATATGATCCTGGTCAAGTAAGATGTGACCTTATTAAAGTCATGAGACCAGATCTTTTCTAATGAGGGTGTCACAATACAGCTGGTGCCATTTTCTAGTGACCTTCCTCACCTTTTAACCCAATTGGAGGCCATATTGGGGGGATAGTGCAAATGTTGGAAGGGCTTAGAAGTCACAGGACCCTCACATAGTGCAGGGGGAGCATAGGGAGCTATGAACTTGGCACAGACTTTACAATGATCAAATACACAGAATTGGAATATGAGAGTGTTGTCAAAAGCATTTGTATATGAAGACAGACATTGGGGCGTTTCTCTAATGCTGTATTCAGCAGAATTAGGTCTCCCTAATATATCTGGGGACAACACCCAGTGTCCACTTTTTGTGAAAACAGGGCTTTAAATTGTGATATCATTGAGATCCTCACCTTATGAGATTCTCCTAGATTATCTGTCTAGACCCTAAGGGAATCACAAATATTTTTGACAGGGCAAGGCAGAGAGAGATTTGAATCCAGAAGAGGAAGAAGGCCATGTGAGTATATATCTGGGAAGATAGTGATATGATGTTCGGCCATGACCCAAGGAATGTGGTGACCTCAAGGAGTTAGAAGAGGCAGGGGTTGGTGAACCTAGGTCCCTTAATCACCCACCTTGCTCTAATCACACAGGTACAAAATGTAAGGACTTCATAAAAAGCCAGAGGAGTGGATGAATGGCTATCCCAGGAAATTGGACCCTGCACCCACCCTGGTATCTGCCTTGGAGCAGACATTTTGTCGT
>NW_007249410.1:302366-325266 GCF_000164805.1 Carlito syrichta | reverse complement strand
TCCAGTGATAGCGATGGCCGAGCTCTGTTTGAGGAGTAGGCTGCGATGCTGGGGTCCCCAGCCTCCCGGGGGCGAGAGTCAGAGACCCACTGCAGATCTCCCTTGCAGAGGGCTTCAGACACCGGGTTGCCAGGTCGCCATCTTGCCCCGCCCCCCATATTGTTGCTTTTTATGTCAGATTTTCTGGAGAACTTTGTTAATGGTTAAGCATCAAATATAAATGCTACATGACTCTTTTCTTTCAGTATTTTTCCTATTCATCTTTGTTTCTAAGTGATAAATGTTCATGAGGATGTTGCGCTATAAAATTCAGTTTTTGTTATTAGCATCAGTGCAGTTTTTTGGAGGACACAATTCACATTCTATCTTTCTCAGAACTTTTGTGACTATTTGTTTATTTAACCAAGAAAAATGTGCTAAGAGTCAATACTGTTTCAGTCTTGGCATATGTGCTCAAGATACAAAGTCCCTTGAGACTTTGGCCCAGCAGTCTGTATTATAGTAAAGACAAAAAATAAAATGAAAAATTTTTTAGCCGGGCTCAGTGGCTCAGACTGTAATCCCGTACCTTTGGGGTGCTGAGGTGAGTGGATTACCTGAGCCCGCAGGTTCGAGACCCGCCTGGACAGTGAGACCTCATCTCTACAACAACAACAACAACAACAAAAAAAATCAACCGGGCGTGGTAGCACATGCCTGTAATTCCGGATACTTGGAAGGCTGAGGCGGAAGGATCGCCAGAGCCCAGCAGGTCGAGGCTGCGGTGGCTGGGAGCGGCCACTGCACTCCAGTCTGGGCGACAGAGTGAGACTCCAACTCAGAAAAAAAAAAAAAAATTTAACCAAAGTGCCTTGTATTAAAAAGTTCTAAATTAGGTTTCTTGACTATTTGTGACTTTCCTTTGAATTCCTTGGAAAAGAAATAGCCAGAGAGATGATCACATTTTGAATAAGAACTGCTCTCAAGAGAGACCTTTGATTTATCTGTCCATATCATTGAAATAAGTTTGTTCAGTTGGTTAGAACTTCGGATCCTTAAAAATAAGCCCGTGAATTAATATACCATGAGTTGACTTGATGACCATAAGCTGTTCTACTTATCATGGGAGTCAGACTTATACACGCATGCTCTATCACTGATCACCAAAGAACTGTGTGATACATCAGTGCTCATCAATACTGTGGGCCAACTCAGAATGCAAGCTCCACATTGGTAAGCCCATAGTCTACACCTTATTAGCTATTTCTCAGTTTCTGTTCCAGATAATGTTATAGGTATGTAGAATACGTCAAATGAACCCAGATACACGAGTTACACGCTTACTTTCCTTTGCTTCCCATGTTGTACTGTTTGTTTGTGTTTCCTTACCAGCGATTGTTTCCATATCATGGACTTCACTCTTTTTTTTCTCTCTCTCTGCTGTTCAGACTCTTCTTCCTTTGACTCTTTTTGTTTTCTTCACCATCTTTATCTGGCTAGTTTCTACTTACCTTTCAGATCTCACTTTAAATGTCATTTCCTCATATTTTTCTCTGATTTTCCCTTACACCAATTTGACAGGCCCTCTTAAAACCCTATACAAAGACGTTGTAAAACATCTTAATTATGATAGAAATAATTGTGAGATTGGTTATAGATTGTCAATTAGTATTTATTGAGTAGATGACTATATATAAATATAAATAATGCTGTTCTTATACTTTTAGGTTATTGTAAGAAAGTTGTGATACTTATTATTTAACAATTAGAGTTTTACTAAATGAGAAAATAACATCGTATTATGTATCTATAGAACAAAAGAGTTTTGAAATATAAGAAAGAGGCATCGGTTGTAAAGTTAAGTGAAAAAAAGTGGAATACAGCTTGGTAAATACAATATGATCAAATTGGTGTCTATATAGAAAAAGCCAGAAAAGAAATTCACTGAAATGTGCAAAGCATTTGTATGATGAGACGAGTAATGTTTATTTTTAAACACAGTTCTGTAGTTTCCATATTTTCTATAATTATCATAAACTGAGAAAATATTTTAATTACTTATTCATCATTAATTGATTACCTTTTTTCCAGATTCTGGGTAAAGCAAGCAGTGACAATAAAAATTTTTAAAAAAGCCGGGCTCGGTGGCTCAGCCTATAATCCCGCGCCTTGGGAGGCTGAGGTGAGTGGATTGCCTGAGCCCGCGGGTTTGAGACCCACCTGGGCAACTCGGCGAGACCTCATCTCTACAATAAATCAAAAAATTAGCCAAGCGTGGTAGCGCGCGCCTGTAGTTCCGGCTACTTGGAAGGCTGAGGCGGAGAGATCAGCGGAGCCCAGCAGGTCAAGGCTGTGGTGGCCAGGAGCAGCCACTGTACTCCAGTCTGAGACTCCAACTCAAAACAAAAACAAAAACAAAAACAAAACAGTGTTTCTGTCTGCTTCAATGTCCATTCTTATGGGAGAAAACATATAGGAAACAGTAAACAAACAAATAAGAGAATGCCATGTAGTAATAAGTGCTTTAAAGAAATAATGCAGGACATTGGAGTAGAAAATAACTGATGGCAGAAATTTAGACAGGGAGTTCTGGGTGAGCTGTTTATGACAAAAATAATAATATATAAACAACTAACAATGTATACACAACTGCTGTACCAGGCAACCTGATAGTCCATTTAAATGCTTGATCTCATTTGCTCCTCATAATATTCCTAGGAGACAGGTGTTGTTCTTATCCCCATTTTGACATGCTGTGAAAATGAAGGTTTAGAGAGATCACATAATCAAGAATTAACAGCCAATATGTGGTATACCTCAATCATAGTTTTTAATACATGGTAATTATTCATTTTATTTTTTGTCTTTACTATAATACAGACTGCTGGGCCAAAGTCTCAAAGGACTTTGTATCTTGAGCACATATGTCAAGACTGAAACAGTATTGACTCTTAGCACATTTTTTGGTTAAATATATGAATCAAAACAATTTTAAAGACTAAAATTCATCATAAAAGAAAGGTAGTATTGTTCTAAAATTTATGAAATAGCATACTTCATAACATGAGTATAAAGTTATCCTGTAATTTATCTGTTATATTTTCAATATGATAGTGGAAATTTTTTAATGAAAATAATAAAAGGTATAAACCAAAAATTGACTGACACAGGTCTCAATCAATTAGAGGTTTATATAGCTAAGTTTGAGGACTCTCCCAGGGAAAAAACACAAATCATGGAAGCATCTGTGACCTATGCTTTTCCCAAAGGGAGGGAGGTGGGGGAATGGACAGTGGAGAATGGGGAGTGGGGAGGATTGGGAACTTCCATATTTGAAGGGGAAAGAGCAAGCAAGAGTGGGGGAAGGAAAGGGAATGAAGGCAGTGGGACAGATGGTTGCATTCTTGTGAAACTCTGATTAGCCACTACCCTCAGTACATCTACATTTTACATGTGAAAAGAGGGAGTAGAAGAAAAATCTGTTAAGTCCTATCTCATGCTTAGTAAATCTACATTGCACATAAGATAAACATAAACATGAAAAGAGGGAGTAGAGAAAATGAGGCTATGGCACAGGGTTGTGAAATTACAGCTATCTGGGAACAGAGGAAGTCAGTTTTGGTGACTAAGTTCCCAAGGTTAACTTTCTATTTTGCATGGAGAGTTTGGGGTCCTGAGATTTTATTTTTCTTTCACAGAGTTCATTAGCAAAATAATGAATAAATAAAACATCAAGGTGAATTGTAGACTAAATAAAAAAGAGCTAGTTGATTTTATTAAAAACCCACATGAAAACTATAAATATAGTAAGAAATTAAAAATCTTAACTGGAGGAGTTCAAAATTATCGTGTGGGAATTTAATATACTACTTTTATGCTTTGTCAACTGAAGTACCTGAAAATTAAACAAGAGAATAGATATTTTTAATATGTAATACCATTAATGAATTCAACGTGATAATATATAAGAACTTCATAAAAAAACTATAAAATCTATGAGAAGTATCTAAAAGGCTTAATGAGTGTCATATGTTACTGTATGCAAAAGTAAATAATATAATCTTAGTTTCTTTGTACTAAATTTATAGGTTTAAGCGTTGTTCTGAGTAAACTTAAATGTATTTAATTTTAGAACTTTGACAAAAATGATGTAAGACCTTACTGAAAAATAAAGTTTTGAATAGATTAGAAAAAGCATGACTAGATAAGACATAAGGAAGGTGGAATTGTAACAGGACCCGTGTACATTTTAAAGCTGTAACAATTTAATTAATTGAGCAAAGACCATTGTAGGAATTAGAGAGCAGTACAGTAATAGGTGTTGGCTTCAAAAAAAGTGGAAATTAGCCGGGCTCGGTGGCTCAGCCTGTAATCCCGTGCCTTTGGGAGGCTGAGGTGAGTGAATTGCCTGAGCCCATGGGTTCGAGACCCGCCTGGGCAGTGAAACCTCATCTTTACGATAAAACAAAAAATTAGCCGGGTGTGGGAGTGCACGCCTGAAGTTCCAGCTACTTGGAAGGCTGAGGCGGAAGGATCGCGGGAGCCCAGCAGGTCGAGGCTGCGGTGGCCGGGAGCGGCCACTGCACTCCAGTCTGGGTGACAGAGTAAGACTCCAACTCAAAAAAAAAAAAAGCGGAAATTTAGAGACTTTGGGTTTTAGCTCCTTTATGTACAGTTCAGAAATCATCACTCTTATCCTTACAACAAGAAAAGAACTGAGCAAACTGAAAATCCTGGACTTTTCTTAAATTTATCATAGATTTGAGGTCACAGGATCAACTGCCACCCTAGAATCTATGGAGACAGGTGAATACAAAGTACCATAGTTGAGATAAGCAGATCAGGGACAAAAACCACTGATGTCATAAAATGGTAGGAACACTTAAATGGTAGTGTTAATTAATTGCCAGAGACTGAGGTAGATTAGCTTGAGAGTGAGAAATTCCTGAGGGACCTAGCCTTAGGAGGGCCACAACATTTTTACCTCCAGGAATCCCCCTAGGTTCTTAAGGGCTAAAGACCCATGAAAAATCCCCTCTTGTCTTGGGCAGGAATGGGAAAAAGTAACCACTTAGAACACACCTACAGTATTGTCCATAAGAAATACATTGCAAATGTAGTTAACTGATCTTTGACAAAGAAGCAAAGGAAATTAATGAGAAAAGTAGTCTTTTCAATAAATAGTACTGGACCAACTGGACCTCCACATGCAACAATAGAATCCAGACATGGATTTCATGTCACAAAAGTGCCTCAAAATGGATTATAGATGTGTGTGTGTGTGTGTGTGTGTGTGTGTGTGTGTGTGTGTATGTATGTATGTGTGTATAAAACAAAACTATAACACTTCTAGAATATAACATGGGAGAAAATCTATGTTACTTTGGATTCAGTAATGACCTTTTAAATGCAACATCAAAAGCATGATCCATAAAATAAAAATTGATAGGTTTAACTGTATTAAATTTGAAAACTTCTGCTTTATGAAAGACACTAGTAAGAAAGTGAAATGGTAAGCTGCAGAACAGGAGAAAATATTTGTAAAATGCATACCTGATAAAGAACTTGTATCCAAAATATACAAAGAAAAGTTAAATGTGAATAATAAGAAACAGCGACACACTTAAATAATGGACAAAGTATCTGAATAGACACCTCACCAAAAAAGATATATAGATAAAAATAAACATACAGAATATGCTCAACATTATGTGTCATTAAATAATTGCAAATTAAAGCAACAAGAAGGTACTACTATGAAACTGTACAAATGGCTAAATTTTAAAAACTTGCAAAACTAGGATGTGGAGCAGCAGGAACTCCCATTTACTGCTGGTGGGGATGCAAAACTGTATATCTCTTTGGAAGACAGTTTGTCAGTTTCTTGCAAAACTAAACATTGTCTTGCCATAAATTTTAAAAATTATGCTCCTTAATACTTATGCAAATTAGTTAAAAAGTGTCCACAAAAATTCTGCACATAAATATTTATAGGAGTTTTATTTATAATTATCCAGACTTGAATGCAATGAAAATATCCCTCAGTAGGTATAGATAGACTGTGGTACAGTCAAACAACATAAATTTAGTAAATGATTAAAAAAGAAATAAATATCAAGTTATGAATAGACATGGGGGAATCATACTGCTAAGTGAAATATGCCATATTGCTAAGTGAAAAAAGCCAGTCTTAAAAATATGACATTTTGGAAAAGGCAAAACTATGGGAACTTTAAAAAGTCAGTGGTTGTCAGGGTTTTAGGGAAAAGGTGAGAAAGATAATAGGTAGAATACAAGAAAATTTTAGGGCACTGAACCATCTGCAGGACACTATAATGATGGATATATAGTATTATGCATATGCCAAAAACCTATAGAACTTTACAACACAAAGGTTGAACCTTAATTCATGCAAATGAAAAAATCATTTAGGAGATTATGTGATCCTAGGAAAGAAAGAAGACTATGAGAACATAATCAAAATGTATTACAAATGTATGAAACAGCCTCCCTGAAGGGGGTAGGGGAAAACGTGTTGCCCTAAGTAACTATGGAAAACTCTACTCTAAGTGAAGGGCAGAATAACTCTCCAGTTCTTGAGTACAGACTGTGAATAAAGACTTCCTTTCATAGGGTCCAGTATAGAAAAGGAAGAGGAAAATAACCCTCAGGTTGAGAAACCTGACAAATAATACCCCACTTAGGTGGTCAAGGTCAATATCAACAGTCATAAATCATGTTGGTGTTTCACCTTGATATGATATGGTGAAAATGGCACTTTACTGCTGTGATTTTCCTCTTCAAATATCATAAACCCAGAATAATCATGAGAAAAACATCAGACAAATCCCAATTGAGATGCCTCCTACAATATACCTGACCAGTGCTAATCAAAACTGTCAAGATCATCAAAAGCAAGGAAAGTCTGGGAAACCATTTTTGTTAAGAGGAGTCTAAAGAGACATGACAACTAAATGTAATGTGGTATCCCGGATGGCATCTTGGAACAGAAAGAGAACATCCAGTTAAAAGTAAGAAAATATGAATAAAGCATGGACTTTAGTCAAATATGTCAATATTGGTTCATTAATTATAGCAAATGCACCATATTAAGATAATTAATAGGGAAAATTAGGTGTACGTTCTGGGGAAACTGTACTATCTTCACAATGTTTCTGGAAATCTAAAACTTTTCTAGAAAAATAAAGTCAATCATTAAAAAAAATTTAAAACCCTAGTTTGAATCCTGTATCCACTACTTATAACATATATTACTTATAAGATAAATTAGATCTCAATTTCCCTATCTGAAAAATAAGGATAATATAAATGTTTGCATATTGTAAAACTGAGTTAAATAATGCATGTAAAGTGCTTATGTTGGTGCTTGTTATATGGTCAGTGTTTGATAAACCTTAATTATACTTACATGTGTCATCATTGCCCTGAAACAAATCTGACAACACTAAAGCCTACGTTAATAATGACATCACCCTGTATAATGAATATTTGTATACCTAACTCTGAAATGTACCCCACATCTTTAAAATAAAAAATTTAAAAATTCAAAATAATACTACTACTAATAATATCACAATACATCAAACAAGGCAAAATGATTGGTTAGCTATTTTAAATAAAACTTTCTTTTTGGAGTTTTTCCTCATATTGGATCAATGATATTGAGATTCATGAGTTAAATTATAAAACATCAAACATAAAAAAGTAAGAAAATAAAAAATATCAGACTTCCAAAGTATAATCCATTTTTAAGTTTAAATGCACTGCAGCAAAAAAGATCAGTAGATTTGACTTTATATAGATGTACAAATTTATGAACGAGAACAAGTAGATTCAAAGGCAGACTCTAGTAAAAAGAAAATATTTACCAAAAAAGCTCATTTGACTAATATCCATGTTGTTGATATCCATAATCTATCAAATTAACAGACTTTTAAAATTGAGAATATGCAGTACAAATAAGAGAGTAAGGAGACAGGCACTCCTAAATATTATTGTTTAAAGTATACAGTGGTATAATATTTTGCTAAGCATCTTGCCAATATGTACCAAAAGCACAAAATTACTCATTTTCTCAAATCCAGTAATTAAACAGCTGAGATTATACTATTAAAAATGTAGCTTTGAAACAAAAAATTATACACAGAAATGAACAATTTTTCTTATCTTAGAAAAAAGCCGGAAACAATCTAAATATCCCCAAACAGGAAAATGGTTAATTGGTTTTTAGTATATTTGAAAGGTAATTTAACACAGCCATTAAGATAGTTTCAAGTTTTTGAAACTCACTTTGCTTTTTGTGTGTCATTTAATCTTTTTAAAAGAATATTTTATTTTAAAGATGTGAGGTACAATTCAGGGGTATGTATACAAATGTTCATTATGCAGGTACCATTGTTGATGAGATGTGCCCTCTCCTCTCTTTATAAAGAATTTAAGAAATCAGAAAAAAAAGACAAAGCTGTAAATATCCATACTTCCCTCTACCTCATTATTAGAACCAAATCCCAGAATTCTAGGCATTTTTCTATATTTATAAATATGTAGATGGACAAAACAATAAAGAATATAAAGAACTAGACACCTCTTGATATGATTTTTTTAAATGACAGTACCAAGTGTTGACAAGGAGGCAGAGCAACTGGATTCGTTTTTTTCTTTTTCCTCTTGATTTTGTTAATTATTTGTTTTATGTTGAAAGTTTCTTCTGTTTACATTCTATTTCATAAAGGTAAACTGCACACTTTTTTTGGTGTTAATTCTATGTTTAAGATGATTTCATGTTTGTGACCCTAAGTTATATCTTCTATTTTCTTCTATTCTTTAAGTCATTTCATAATTTGTTTAATTTTGTTTTTTCTTTTTAAAAAATTCATAATGAGCATATCAGAAATGGGCTGCACAGTTATAATCCATGAATTTCCTAACCTTTAAAAATATCTCCCTGTTGACTTTAGACTTGAATTACAGCAGTATGGAGCTTAATTTTCTTTGTCACAATTTTTTTTCATCCAGAACCTTGTGGATAAACTTCTGACTTCCATCATTCAATGTATCTCAGGAGAAATTTACTCTTCTCTCTGGGAGCTATTTAATTTTTGTGTAAGGAGTCCTAGGATATTCTTTATTCATCCTGTAACTATACCAGGATGTCTCTTGATATGTAGATGCTCTTTTAATTTGCTAATGTAGTGTTTTCCGCTTCAAGGACATTTTCTAATAGTACTTTTTCTCCTTAGTTTGCTGAGTTTTTAAATTTGTGGATGTCTAATATCTACACGTGGGATCATTCTTTATCTGTCTCTTTCTTCTCTTAGCTTTTCTCTATAGCTATGATTTCTATATTTTTCATGAACCTTTACTGACCTTATCTCAAATCATTTTCTCTTTGCAATTATTTATTATTTATGCCTTGTTTCTTTATGTTTTGAATGTATTTGTTAATTCTTTAATGATACTATTTTTTTCTTTAATTTATTTTCTTAGGTCTATATCTTCCTTTCTTTTCATTCTGGATTTATTAAATTTGTGTTCCTAAACATACATTAAAGCTTTTTTAAATAGTGCAAAACATGTATATGGAATTACATTATGTGAAGAAATCTTCTGAGGTAATTTGCAGTCTGTCTGAGAATACTTGGCTATTTTTAAGGATCTATTAGATGTTCACTACCAAGGTTTGTCCCGTCTACTTGGAGGTCTACCTATTCCCACAGGAGGATAGCCACATGGCCCAGATATCTCAAATAGATTGATATGAGGCCCTTGTATCCTTTTGAAATAGTAAAGCCCATTGACACTTTCCTACTTTATTTGTTTCCTCCAGCAGTTGCTGTCACTATGTCCTGGGAGGATGAAGAGAGTCACAGATAAGGATGTCTTCCGAAGGGAATCTGTCTGATTTGGGGGTGTTTGTACAAAGACTGAAATTTGAATTGACATATCAGTGTAGTGTTTGTGGCTGAGGTTAGTGATTAAGGGATCCATGGCCCCTTGCACTGTGCTCTCCAAGCTCCTGAATTTCTGTTTTTGATTCTTATTCCTTTATGTATAAATATATGAGATTGCATCAGCTTTTCATAACAGGTTACTGTAAGGGAAGTTTATCTAAATAAGTAGATTCCTACTTTCCTACTTCTAAGACATCATCATTGCACTGGATTCTGCTCTCCAGTCTGGGAGTGCCTGATACTTTAAACACGAAGGCAAAATACGTGAGCTATGCAGTTGTTTCAGGTGCAGGTCATGGTCTCTAATTATAAGGTATCTTTCATCAACAAGTCTTTCAACCTAACACTAGAAATTCCCCTAACAAGTCTATCTATTGGTTTGGGAAGCTGGGGAGAGGAGGATCAAAATGAGCTCTAGTAAAATTTAGATTGAGACGGAGACATCTGCTTTGTTGTACTGATACTTATAAGCATTTGGAATGGTGAGTACACTTTGAGTAGTGCTCTTCTCTCAAAGAGGGTGTCCTCACTTCATGCCCAGGTCATTACACCATAAGTATGTTAGCTGCACGCTTTCTCAGATATGCTCTATTTTTATAGTTTTGACATGATATTGACAAAGTGCTTCTGACTTTCAGTGTTGTGTGATGCCCAACAGCCAAGCCCGTTCTTGAGGCTGTGTTTTCCCATAGTTGTGATACAATATACTTGGGGAAGGCCACATAAATACCATCTTGTCACAAATCTATAGTTCACTGGCTGTTCTCCATAAAAATCCTGCAGAGGTGCTGGACCTTGAAGACTAATCTTGCAGAAAATGTGAGAACCTTGAATATTAGTGTTCTGATATTGCACAGTGCAAGTACTCAGTCTATAGTTGATAATTGATTTATTTGCCTTCTGGAGCCTTTCAATGACCGATGGCAAAAACAAATAACAGCGTCATTTCCTTTAATCTCACCCTAGTGTGCTCTTCTATTAGATTTATAGAAATGAAAACAAACGAACTTACTATTCTTGAAGTGAAAAATTCACAATTTGGTTTGTTTTGCATATGTGAGAAGTCAAATTTAAGAGGACATTTATAATTATGTTTGAAGCCTGAAATGAATTTCGAAGGAGAATTATTTTGTCTACACCTTCTCCCCAAACCGACTAATGTAACAAAAACTACAAATATAGTTGGTTGAAGTACTTTCTAGCCTTCAAAGATGGAAGTAGAGTGTATTATCATCTCTAGAAAGTGCTCTTCAAAGCAGAACTAAATGAAATTGTAAGTTTATTTTATTTTTATTTATTTATTTATTTATTTTTTGAGTTGGAGTCTCACTCTGTCGCCCAGACTGGAGTGCAATGGCCACTCCTGGCCACCACAGCCTCGACCTGCTGGGCTCCGGCGATCCTTCCCCCTCAGCCTTCCAAGTAGCCGGAATTATAGGCGCACGCTACCATGCCCGGCTGATTTTTTGATTTATTGTAGAGATGACGTCTCGCTTCCCAGGCAGTCTCGAACCCGTGGGCTCAGGCAATCCACTCACCTCAGCCTCCCAAAGGCACGGGATTACAGGCTGAGCCACTGAGCTCGGCTGAAATTGTAATTTTAAAAAAGTATACAAAGAGGTGATGAAACAATTTGGTTCTTTGTAAAGATAAATTTGATGCACCAGTAGCTAGATTAAGAGATAAAGAGAGAAGACTCAAATTAACTCAATCAGAAATGAAAAAGAAGACTTTACAACCAATACAAGGGAAATTCAAAAGATCATCCAAGACTATTATGAACACCTCCGTGCAAACAAACTAGACTATCTAGAGGAAATGGATAAATTCTTGAAAACATATAACCCCCAACCTTGAATCACGAAGGAATAGAAACCCTGAACAGACAAATAACAAATAGTGAGATTGAAGCAGTAAATAGAAGTCTCCCAACAACAACAAAAAGTCCAGAACTGAATGGATTCACAACTGAATTCTACCAGATCTTCAAAGAACTGAAACCAATTTTACTGAAGCTATTTCACAAGATTGAAGAGGAGGGACTCCTCCCTAACTCACTCTATGAGGCTAGTTTCACTCTGATACCAAAGTCCAGAAAAGACAAAAAAAAAAGAAGAAAAATAAAAAGAAAAAGAAAGAAAGAAAGAAACTTATAGGCCAATAACCCTTATGAACATAGATGCAAAAATTCTTAGCAAAATATCAGCAAACCAAGTTCAACAGCACATGAAAAAACAATGCACCACACCCAAGTGGGTTTTATCCCAGGAACACAAGGCTGGTCCAACATATGCAAGTCAATAAATGTTATCCACTACAAAAACAGAATTAAAAACATGAATTACATGACCATTTCAATAGATGCAGAAACAACATTTGGTAAAATCAGCACCCCTTCATGTTAAAAACCCTCAGCAAAATAGGCACGGGGGAGCGTTTCTCAAAATAATATTGATATTTGACAACCCACAGCTAATGCCATCCTTAACAGAGAGAAGCTGAACACATTCCCCCTCAGAACTGGAACAAAGCAAGGATGCCCACTTTTGCCATTATTATTCAACATAACACTGTAAGTCCTAGTCAAAGAAACTAGGCAAGAAAAAGAAATACAGGGTATCCAAATTAGTAAAGAAGAAATCAAACTATTTCTGCCGAAAATATGATCTTACACCCGGAAACCCTCAAGACTCCTCCAAAAGATTCCTGGACTTGATAAATGAATTCAGAAAAGTTTCAGGATACAAAACCAACACACAAATCAGTAGCACTGCTATACAACAATAGAGACCAAGCTAAGAATCAAGACCTCAATTCCATTTACAGTAGCAGCCAAAAAACTAAAATCCCTAGGAATATATTTAACCAAGGAGGTGAAAGATCCCTACAAGGAGAACTACAAAACTCTGATGAAAAAAATTACAGAGGACACAAATAAATGGAGAAATATTCCATACTCATGGATTTGGAGAATCAACATTATTAAAATGACCATATTACCTAAAGTAATCTACAGATTCAGTGCAATCCCTATCAAACTACCAATGTCATTTTTCACAGAATTAGAAAAAACAATCCTAAAATTCGCATGGAACCAAAAAAAAAAAAAAAAAAAGCCAAAATAGCCGAAGCAATCCTAAGCAAAAAGAACAAACCTGGAGGTATCATATTACCTGACTTCAAAGTATACTACAAGATTGTAGAAACAACAACAGCATGGTACTGGTACAAGATCAGACACACGGACCAATGGACCAGAATAGAGATTCCAGAAATAAATGTTAAAAAGCAGACAAAAACATACACTGGGGAAAGGACACTCTATTCAACAAATGGTGCTGGGAAGATTGGATAGTTACATGCAGAAAAATGAAACTTGATACCTACCTCCCCATACGCATAATTTAAATCAAGATAGATTAAAGACTTAAACATTGGACCTGAAACCATAAACATCCTAGAAAAAACTCTTATGGACATCAGTCTAGGCAAATAATTTTTGGCTAAAACCCCAAAAGGAAATACAACCAAAACAAAAATAAATAAGCGAGATTTAATTAAACTTAAAATCTTCTGCACAGCAAAAGAAATAATCAATAGAACAAACAGGCAATCTACAGAATGGGAGCAGATATTCACAACTGTGTATCTCACAAAGGACTAATAACTAGAATTTGTAAAGAACTCAAATCAGTAAAATAAAAGCAAAATTAAAATCACCCCATTAAAAAGTGGACAAACGGGCCATTGCCACGGCCATTGCAGCCATTGCCAGACCATTGCGGCCATTGTCTTTTTAAACTATGGTGTGGCCATGTGCTCTTTGAGCTATGGCCAGACTATGCTGTGTTTGGTGTTTTTATAAATTTATTTTAAAGATGTGGGGTACAATTCAGGATTAAGTATATAAGTAGACTTCATACAGGTAAGTTTGGGCCTCCCTTTGGTCCCCACTTTGCCTGGTTTGAGATCAGGTACCATTATTGATGTTGTGTTCTTCCCATCCCCACCCCAGCAGCGTCCCGCTACTGCCAATCCCTTTTTATAGTATTATGGTAAATGTTCAGGGTCCACTTATGAGTGAGAACATGTGGTACTCTGTTCTTGTTTCTGTGATGATCATTGAGTATTATTGACTCTAAATCTATTCAAGTTGCTGCAAAGTCCATATGTTTGTCCTTCTTTATGGCTGTGTAATATTCCATTGTGTATATGTGCCACATTTTTTTAATCTAGTCCAATTTTGATGGTCAACATGGTTGGTTCCATTTTTTGCTATTGTGACTAGTGCTGCAATAGACATCAGGCTATGTTTTCTTAAGCTTTGTTCCCCTCTCCAAACTTGGGGAGGTGAACCTCTTCTTTCTCTATTTACTTTCTAAATAAACCATTTTCTAATCTAAAAACAAAAATGGGAAAACAACATAAATAGGCTTCTCACAAAAGAAGATATACAAATGACCCACAAACATGAAAAAATGTTCAATATCACTTGTCATGAGGGAAATGCAAATTAAAACCACAATGAAATACCACCTTACTGCAGTCAGAATGGCCATCATTAAAATATCGAAAAACACCCAAACTTTACCTGTACAATGAGCACTTGTATACCTAACCCAGAATTGTATCCCACATCTTTAAAATAAAAAATAAAAATAAAAATAAAAAAAATAGACGCTGGCACATGCGGGGAAAGGGAACACTTCTACACTGTTGGTGGGAGTGTAAGTTAGTGCAACCTCTATGGAAAGTGATATGGAGATTACTCAAAAAACTAAAAATATATCTACCATTTGATCCAACAATCCCACCACTAGATATCTACCAGAAGGAACAGAGGTTGTTATATAAAAAAAGAACCTGCACCTGCACGTTCATTGCAGCATGATTCACAATTGCAAACATGTGAAATCAACCAAAACGCCCATCAACCTCCATCAACCTATCAGTGGATAATGAAGATGTGGTATATATACACCATGGAATATTACGCAGCTGTAAAAACGAATGAAATCATGTCCTTTGCAGCAACAGGGATGGAGCTGGAGATCATCATGTTAAGTAAACTGATTCAGAAACAGAAAACCAAACCCATATGTGCTCACTCATATGTGGAAACTAAATGGTCACAAAGATGGAAATAATAAACACTGGGGACACCAGTAAAGTGGGATGGAAGAGTGCAGTTGAGATTCAGAAACTATCTGTGGAGTACAATATTCACTACCTGGGGACTGGGCCACCAGAGACCCAATCCCCATCACTGCACGTATGTTCATGTAATGAATATACATGTGTACCTCTGAATCTAAAATTAAAAATAATAATAATAAAAAAGAAAGTGCTCTTCAAATTAAATCTAACTTTGTCCAACTTTTTAGATGATGGATTTTCAGAGCTGTGGAAAGGATGGCTTTATGCATCATAGTCAGCAGGCTGTGGAGAAAGAAGCTAGGGCTAATGAGGAGGTTTGTAACAACATTCTTTCCTGTCCTTCAACCTGCTAACCCCTTCATAACTACCTGACACCCTAATGCTGTTACTGCAAAGAATGACTGCAGTGGTCAACAAGGTAAGGATATACAATTCTTATGGTCAGCCCCATACTGTTGACCAAGTCGAAGGCTGATAGACTTGAGAGGAGAGTTAATAAGAAAAGAGTTGCCTCTTCAAGGCCATGCTATACAGGTGTTTTTCTAACTTATATGCTGTATCCACATGCTGCCTTAGAAGAATAAAACCTGATCTCTTATATTGAGTCTAGATCGGCAAACTTAAAGAGAATGGGAATGCATTTTCCAACCAGAAAAGAACTTAGAGGAAAGCTCTTCTCCCTACCAAATAGGAAAGGTTTATGTAAGCACCAGTCTCTAGGCTGTATTCATTAGCATAATTCATTAGCATGTTCATTAGCATCCTGGTCCATTTGCACCAGAGCAAGGCAGCATGTTGTTAGGGCTAACACAACAGCAGATATCTGAGCTGGACCTACATATGAACCTTATTGAGGAATAGTAGGGTGAGCTGTTATTGCTGTGAAAAGAAAAAATATGCTTTTTTCATTCACCTCAGAGCTGTAAGGGGGAAAAAAACTTCATGAAGACAACAGGCTGAATACAAAAAAAGCAATTATCTTTTATTTATTCATATTCTATTTGGTAAGAGAAAAATTATATGCTGTTGGGTTTGATATCCCTTAAAACACTGAAAAATCAATCAATCAAATAAATTAGATACTTTGGAATTTTACAGTCAATGCCAAGGACATGCCATAGGGATTGCTTGGGAATTAGAACTATTTTTTTCTAAAACATATTATATTAAAAACATTTTGAAATCATTTGAAGCAATACAATATAGTAAAAATAAATGTGGAAGGAGAAATAATAACAACTGGGCAGGGGCTTCGTGTAAAAAAGAGAATACAAATTCTTGCAAGACTTGGCCCTGTTAAATTTCAAATGTGGTGTCAGGGCTTTAGTTTTCAGAAGAAAACAAAGTCTGCTAAAGCCCATAGGTGGCTTTGTTGAACAATGCGGGGGAAAGTTTTTGACATATACTTCTTGGACTGAGCATTCATTATGCAGAGTTAATTTCTTCTTCCCAGGCAGTTCTAAGATTGGTCTCAGTTCTAAAGCCAAGAACAAATGGTATGTACCAGGGAGTAAATGTGTCAAGGTAAAAGAAATCATTGCACCCCTGCATTTTGTTTATCTATCTTGATACAACTATCAATGGTCCTCAACTTATGACAGTTCGACTTAATGATTTTTTTGACTTATGATGAGTTTATTGTGACATAGCAATAAGTAGAGGACCGCCTGTATTCTTTTGTGTGCTAACTGTTATTGGTGGACATTCTTACCAAACATCCACACATTCATCAGTTGCTTACTGTTATCAGAGTTTTAGCATCTAAAGATATTTATTAGTTAACACTTTTCTGTGCTTTTCTAATGTAAAACTCAATGTTTATAAAGCAGGAATACTTTATGATGCTGACATGCTTTCTATATTTTCAAAAATACAGAGATTTTATTCAATGTAATTTTAGTGGAAACAGTATTTTGGTCAATACTTTGATATATTTAAAAAGATATTCATCCCTGTATGTTACACATGAGAATTCTCTTTATCCTATATAGGATTATTTATAATGTAGAATTTCTTTCTAGTAGCAGAGTTTATTTGATACTCATTTGATAATTGCCTATTTATTATAGTTGTGTCTTAGTTATTAATGTCATTTGATAAACAATAATATGGTACTTGAAAAGAGGATATAAGTTCTGTAAGGACAGAGCACAGGGGTTTTCTATGTTAATGGAGAAGTGGGTCTATTTTTGTTGTGGAAAAATAATCATCAAACAAATAGAGAAGAGAGAACAAATACTCATGAGAGGGGAAGGAGAGGGCTGCATCATAGTGGGATGCTGAATCCCAGAAGATAAGGACAAAAGTGACCATTTTCTGGAGGCAAGAATGTAGGATTGACAAAAGATTATAAACAACAAGTAGCTTTTTTGATTGTTCTGCAGTGTAACAACTTTGGGTAGCCCTAGTCCTTCAGTAACAACTGCCACATACTTATCTTCAGGCCAGTGGTACTCTGGTAATTGAAGTCATCATACTTTTACCCAGCGATAATATAGAGTGTTGAAAAGAAAGTGTGAGCCGAGCTCGGTGGCTCAGCCTGTAATCCCGCGCCTTTGGAAGGCTGAGGTGAGTGGATTGCCTGAGCCCGCGGGTTCGAAACCGCCTGGGCAGCGAGACCTCATCTCTACAATAAATCAAAAAATTAGCCGGGCGTGGTAGTGCGTCTGTTATTCCAGCTACTCAGAAGGCTGAGGTGGAAGGATCGCCGGAGCCCAACGGGTTAAGGCTGCGGTGGCCGGGAGTGGTCACTGCACTCCAGTCTGGGCGACAGAGTGAGACTCCAACTCAAAAAAAAAAAAAAATAGAAAAGAAAATGTGGAGATCAAGAACAGAAGCAGGAAACAAAAGTAGGTAATTAGAAGAAATATTGTTCTCAAAGAATTCTCAAGCCGGGCTCGGTGGCTCAGTCTGTAATCCCGCGCCTTTGGGAGGCTGAGGTGAGTGGATTGCCTGAGCCCGCGGGTTCGAGACTCGCCTGGGCAGCGAGACCTCATCTCTACAATAAAATCAAAAAATCAGCCGGGCGTGGTAGCGCCTACCTGTAATTTCGGCTACTTGGAAGGCTGAGGCAGAAGGATTGCTGGAGCCCAGCAGGTCGAGGCTGCGGTGGCCGGGAGCGGCCACTGCACTCCAGTCTGGGCGACAGAGTGAGACGCCAACTCAAAAAAAAAAAAAAGAATTCTCAGTGAAAATGGGCAGGATTCTGGTTCTCTCATTCTACCTCGGTTAGGGGTTGAAGTCAATATTTTGTACATTTTAAAGTACTTAAAAGTCTTGAGAGAATCTAAAAAGCTGATATGTGGGTTACTTAAAGTTTTCACAAAATTCTAAGAAAAATTCAGTAGACATACTTCCCAGTGCCAGGAGAGATTAATGAAACTAAAATAAAGTCTCAATATACTGGTCATACTAATCTGAATACATGGCAAAGTGAATCAGAGGGTCAATGGTAAAATGAAAGGGAGGAGTTGTTGGTAAGGTTTCTGGGATCAGGTTTTTTTTTTTTTTTTTTTTTTTAGTTAGAGTCTCACTCCGCTGCCCAGACTGGAGGGCAGTGGCATGCCCTCCCAAGGTGCTGGGGTTACAGACTGAGTCACCCAGAACTGCCAGATTTTTTTTCTATAAATGTCATGTGTTCATCGTAACCTGAAGATGTGGAGAATCCTATGTTCTTGTCACTATGCTTCAACCAAAACTTAAAGTACTAGTTACTGGTGGGTGTGATATAATTAATGTATGGTTAAGTTATGTTTTATTAGCAAGCTGCAATGGTCTTACTTTTGTGAGTTCCACTCACCTGAGAATATTAATGCGACAAAAGACAAGTTACTAACCAAACTGAACCTTAGTTTCTTCCTATGCAAAATGGAATATTGACAGGCAACCCAAACACCTGTTGATAGGATTAAATGTGAAAGCTACCTAATCAAGAGTCTGGTTTAACAATGATGTGCAGTACATTTTAATATCCTTCCATCTTTCTCCAGGAGTCACTAAATATTCCCAAGGTAGAGAGCTAGCTTAGCATTCACAGTCAAAGCAGGAAATGACTGGCTGTGCCATTTACCATGATTCATAGGGTATCTATCACCATGGCTGGAGATGGGATGTGAGGCCAGGGTAGATAAGGGAGATACAAAAAGAGTATTAAGTGAGTGATCAGCATGTCCCAGAATCTGACGTGATTTTGGGGGCTCTAAGTCAAGAAAAGTTTGGCAGGTTTTCAGGTCAAATAATCAAGGACTATGAACTGAATGACCAGAAATAGAAGCTATGTGGACTCTGTGCAAATTGCTGTTAGCGAGGGTTGGGATGTTACCTTAGAATACAGAGATTGAATGCATAGTAAAAAAAAAAAAAAGTTTAAAAATTCTACCTTGGCAAGTCTGTTAAGAAGCTCCAATGACAGAAAAGTAAATCTCATTAGAGCCTCTTCTGCTTAAAGCAGCTCCCAGTTAATCAGTGGATGCAATACATTTGGACCTTTGAGTCATTATCAGAACCAAATTTAAGTCTTATCAAGACTATCTTAGGTAACCACTAGTATCTAAATGATTTTCCTTAAATCTTTAGAATTGCTTCCCAGAATATCTGCATCTATTCCCTTAGATCTGCTTCATGCCACATGACCTGGACCAAAACTAGGATATTACTACTCCACAAGAAGAAGGTTATTCCCAGAGTAGGACAACTTTAGTCTTCTATTTTTGCTTCACTTTCAAACTTTCTACTTGCCTTATTTCAAAAACTTGTGGGTTAGATTTTTGGTCACTTGGTATGGGAGAGTTTTGGGGGCAAAATAGATAAATATAATAGGGATAGTAATAGACAAGTATTCCTCACAGAGACAAAAGAAAAGCTCATGTTTCTTATTCAGCACCTTTCTCCTTCTTTTAGTTTCTGATTCTCCTTTCTGCCTCTTGTCTTTACACAACAATTTGGTCTTCATTAGCCTCAGATTTGCCTGGGAGCCTCTCTAGGAATGCACATTGGCTTTTTCCTCCCCACTTCAACATATCAGTAGGAATGGTGAGTGAGAAAGTTACTTCTTTCTGTAATGGGCATACAACAGAAGTCAAACATCACCTGTCTTTTGGTGTTCTTGGTAACTAAGGAGTGACTAGAAAGGATGACACACATAATGGATTTTCAAGAATTCCAAACCTGGAGGCAGAAAAGTATTTGGCCATTTTGGAGGAAGGACTTTAGAAGCCAGTGCCAACTCTTTGAATGCTTACTACCAGCACATCAAGTGGAAAGTGTTTCAGGCAGCATGAGAATATCAAGATGTTGAACTGACAGTGTCCTCCAAGAGAGTAGGAGAACATTACAATGTGCTCATAAAAACAAATGATTGAATTACATCTATAGGCAATACCTTAAATAACCACTTCCATTATTTAAGCTTATTTATCTTGGAAAAACGTGCCACAGCTCCTTCAAAGAGCGGTATGACCCCTATGGATATCAATGTCTGGTGAATAATAGGTTCTCAAACATTTTTGATAAATTAATAATCAAATATATGAAGATATTAGTATAACTTGACTCAGCGGTTCCTTTTTCCCCGGATTTAGTTTAAAGGGATATTAACACTTTTGAACTGCAAACATCCTGATATGCTTTTACAATTATCTATGACTCTTATTTTACTCAATAATTGGAAAATGCACAGAACCTATGGTCAGGGAAAAACCCAAAACTTAAAATCTGAACTGGCACTAACAAATGGAGAAACTTTAATTCCTTTATCTCTAAATTTAAAGACTTGACTTGAATAATCTAATCTTCTATATATCATAATCTTATACAAATACATAGAAACAAATAGATCCTGCCTGATAGTCAAAGGAAAATCTTGGAGCCTGCTTGCTCCCTCTCCTGAGTACAGATACCAGAAGTGGGTACCAAGTTTAAGAGTGTGATTCAAGTTCATGGCAGTCTCTAATACAGACAAGTCTTCGTGCAAATTATACAAACTTTTACTAACCTTTTATTTGACCTTCAAACATCTCTAATATATTTTCTTTTATTTATTTATTTATTTATTTGTTTATTTTTTATTATGAAGTTGTGGGGTACAGTCAAGGGTTAGGTATACAATTGCGTTTCATTCAGGCACCCTGTTAATATGGGATGTTTCCCCGTACCCAGACAGATACTTGCTACTGTTAATACCATCCCCCTCCCCCCCATAGTTTCCCAGTACTGACAGTCATTTTCTTATAGTATTGCATTGGATGTTTAAGGTCCATTATATGAGTGAGAACATGTGATACTCGGATCTTTGTTTCTGTGAGAGGTCACTCAGTATTATAGACTCTAGTTTCATCCAGGTTGCTGTGAAATTCATGATTTTGTTCTTTTTTATGGCTGCATAGTATTCCATTGTGTATATGTACCACATTTTTTTAATCCAGTCCTCTTTTGATGGGCAGCATGGTTGTTTCCAGGTTCTTGCTATTGTGAACAACACTGTGATAAACATGCGTGTGCAGGTATCTTTTTTATAGAGTGATTTGTGTTCTTCAGGATATATTCCCAGTAGGGGGATTGCGGGGTCATATGGGAGGTTGGTATTTAGAACTTTTAGGAATTGCCATACTGCTTTCCACAGAGGTTTCACTAGTTTACACTCCCAACAACAGTGTAGAAGTGTTCCCTTTTCGCCACACCCTCTCCAGCAGCTGTTATTTTTTGACTTATTGATAATTGCCATTCTGACTGGGGTTAGGTGGTATCTCGGTATGGTTTTGATTTGCATCTCCCTGATGATTAGTGAGGTTGAACATTTCTTCATGTGTCTGTTGGCTACTCGGATGTCTTCCTTTGTGAAGTGTCTGTTCATATCTTTTGCCCATTTTATAATGGGGTTGTTTGTTTTTTTCTTTTCAGCACATTTGAGTTCCTTGTAGATCCAGGATGTTAAGCCTTTGTCAGACCTGGTGTTGGCAAATATTTTTTCCCAGTCTGTAGGCTGTCTCCCTGCTCTCTTGATGGTATCTTTGGCTTTGAAGAAGCTTGTCAGTTTAATAAGGTCCCACTTGTCTATCTTCTCTCTTATGAGCTGTGGGTTTCAGGTTTTGTTCAGGAATTGGATGCCAGGTCCGATTTCCATGAGGGTATTTCCTTCATTTTCTAAGGTTCTTATGGTTTGAGGTTTTACATTTAGGTCTCTGATTCATTTGGAGTTAACCTTTTTGCATGGGGATAGACAGGGGTCCTGTTTCAATCTTCTGCATGTGGTTAGCCAGTTTTCCCAGCACCATTTACTGAATAGGTTCTCCTCTCCCCAGTGGTAGGTGGTGGAGGGTTTGTCGAATATGAGTTGGTTGAGAAATTGAGGTTTTGCTCCTGGAATCTCAATTCTATTCCATTGATCTATATGTCTGTTCCTATACCAATATCAAGCTGTTTTGATGATTGTAGCTTTATACTAAAGTTTGAAGTCTGGTAATGTGATATCACCTGCTTTGTTTTTTTTTTTTTTTTTTGCTGAGGATTGTTCTGGCTATTCTTGGATGTTTGTGTTTCCATATGAATTCCTGTGTTGTTTTTTCTAGGTCGAGAAGAATATTGCTGGTAATTTGATGGGTATTGCTTTGAATTTGTAGATTGCCTTGGGTAAGATGGACATCTTCACAATGTTGATTTTTCTGATCCATGAGCATTGGATATTTTTCCACTTGTTTCTGTCATCTTTGATTTCTTTGAGCAGTGTTTTGTAACTTTCCTTGTAAAGGTCTTTCATGTCTCTGGTTAGGAAGATGCCAAGGTATTTCATTTTTTTT
>NW_007249410.1:292232-301840 GCF_000164805.1 Carlito syrichta | reverse complement strand
TATTTTGAGGTATGTTCCCTGTATGCCTAGATGTTTGAGGGTTTTTATGAAGAAGGGGTGCTGGATTTTATCAAAAGCTTTTTCTGCATTTAATGATATAATCATGTGGTTTTTGTTTTGACAACAGTTGATGTATTTAATTACATTTATGGCTTTACAAATGTTGAACCAGCCTCGCATCTCAGGTATGAAGCCTACTTGGTCAGGATGGATGATTTTTGAGATGTCTTGTTGAATCGATTTGCTAGCATCTTTTTGAGAATTTTAGTATCTATGTTCATCAAAGATATTGGCCTGTAGTTCTCTTTCTTTGTTGGATTTTTACCTGGCTTGGGTGTCAATGTGATGTTGGCTTCGTAAAATGATTTGGGGAGAGTTTCATCTTTTTCAATTGCCTGGAATACCTTCAGTAGGATTGGTATCAGCTCCTCCTTAAATGTCTTGTAGAATTCTGCTGGAAAGCCATCTGGACCAGGGCTTTTTTTTGTAGGAAGTTTTCTTATTACGTAGTCGATTTCCTTGATTGTTATTGGTCTATTTAGGGTCTCTATTTCTTCTTGTTCCAAACTAGGTAGGTTGTGTGATGTCAGAAAGTCCTCCATTTCCTTAAGGTTTTCAAGTTTGTTTCCATACAAGTGTACGTAGTAGTCTCTAATGATCTTTTGTATTTCTTCAGGGTCAAGTGTGACTTCTCTTTTGTATTTCTGATTGTGCTTATTTGGCTTTTCTCTTGTTTTTTCTTGGTCAGTCTAGTTAGGGGACCATTGATCTTGTTTATTCTTTCAAAGAACCAGCTTTTTGTTTCATTGATTTTTTGTATTATCTTTTTGTCTTCTATGTCCTGGATTTGGGCTTTTATTTTGGTGATCTGGATTCTTCTGCTGAAATTAGGTTTCTGTGGTCTTCCTTTCCCAGCTTCTTTAGGTGGCTTGTTAGGTTGTTAATTTGTGTTCCTTCCGTTTTCCTCATGTGTGTTTGTTGTGATATAAATTCCCCTCTTATTACAGCTTTTAAGGTGTCCCAGAGATTTTGGTAAGATGTTTCTTCATTTTCATTTGTTTCCAGGTATCTTTTGATCTCTGTTTTGATTTCATCATTGACCCAGGAGTTGTTTAGCATCATGCTGTTTAGTGTCCATGTCTTTGTGGGAATTGGGGGGATCTTGTTGGTGTCAATGTTTATTTTTATTCCACAGTGGTCTGAGAAGGTGCATGGTAGAATTTCAGTCCTTTTAAATTTGCTTATGCTTGATTTGTGTCCAATTATGTGGTAAATCTTAGAATATGTTCCATGCGGTGATGAGTAGAATGTGTATTCTGTGGTCTTTGGATGGAGTGTTCTGTAGGTATCAATTAAGTCCATTTGGTCCAGAGTCTCATTGAGGTTCAGGATCTCCTTGCTGATTTTTTGTCCTGATGATCTGTCTAGAGTTGTGAGTGGGGTATTAAAATCCCCAGTTATGATGGTGTTAGAGTCAATGTCTTTCTTTAGTTTTCCTAGAAGTTGCTTTATGAATGTTGGCGCACCTATGTTGGGTGCATATATGTTTAGGATAGATATTTCTTGCTGATGGAGTGAACTTTTTATCATTATGTAGTGGCCCTCTATATCTTTTTTAATTTTGGATAGCTTAAATGGTATTTTGTCTGAAATTAGGATTGCGACTCCTCCTTTCTTTTGTGTTCCATTCACCTGAAAATTTGTTTCCCATCCTCTTACTTTGAGTCTGTGTATGTCCTTTCTAGTGAGATGGGTCTCTTGAAGGCAGTATATTGTTGCCTGGTGATATTTTATCCATTTTGTCATTCTATGTCTTTTCAGTGGTGCCTTTAGTCCATTCACATTCAGGCTAATTATTGAAATGTGAGAGTTCATCCCTATCGTGGAGTTATTATTGAGTTGTTCTTCTTCCACTTGGTTTTTTCTTTTTTCTTTTGTCTTTCTTTTGGTTTTGGGGTTGGTTCATGTATATTTTATTCTTTTCCCTGTACTCTTGTGAAGAACGTTGTTCTTTTTTCCTTTTATTCTGTGTTTAGTACTTTCTTAAGTGTTTCATGTAGAGGTGGTTTGGTGGCAGCATAAGTTCTTAGGGATTGGATATCTGGGAAATATTTTAATTCTCCCTCACTGATGGAGCTTGTCTGGGTAGGTTATCTTGGTTGAAATTGTTTATCTTTTAGGACTTTGAAGATAGGGCTCCAAGCTCTCCTAGCCTGCACGGTTTCTGTAGATAAATCTGCTGCCATTCTGATTGGTCTTCCATGGTGGGTGATCTGGCCTTTTTCTCTTGCTGCCTTTAGGATTTTTTCTTTTGTGCCTACTTTATTTAGGCGAATTATTATGTGTCTAGGAGTTGGTCTTCTCATTTGTTGTCTTGCGGGGGTTCTCTGAATCTCTTGTGTTTGAATTTTTGTATCACTGATTAGATAAGGGAAGTTTTCTTGAATGATCTCGTGGAAAGTTTGTTCCAATGTGGTCTCTGTTTCTCTTTCTGCCTCAGGGAGTCCGATTATTCTTAGGTTAGGCCTCTTGAGGTAGTCACTCATCTCTTGAAGGTTTTGTTCTGTCTTTTTTAGCTTATTTTCTGTGTTTTTAAGAGTTTGGGTTATTTCTATATTTTGGTCCTCAAGCTCTGAGATTCTTTCTTCTGCTTGGGTAATTCTGCTTTCCATGCTTATCAATTTGTTATTTATTTCATTCACAGTATTCTTTATTACTGTTATCTCAGATATCAGCTCCTTCCTAGTTTCTTCTTGTGTCTCCTCAATTCTTTTTAATCTCTCCATTATTGTTTTGATATCTACATTTGCAGTTTGAGACCCTTCATTCTGGGGGCTTTTCATTGTTTGCATTCCAAAGTCAGTTTTCTCAGTGTCTGCTCTCCCAGGCATCTGGGAGAGACCCATACTCTTCTTTTGGTTTTTCTTCATTTCTGTAGATTTTTCTCCCTCTCCCCCTTTCCCTCCCCTTCTTCAATTCTGTTTTTGAGGGAAGGTGGTGTTGCTTTTATTTCTCTTCTACAATGTCCTGTTCTTCCTTATGAGGGTCTTCTGGCTTTGTTCACTTTTCCCTCTGCTTTACAGTCTGTCTATTCAGCAGTATGTAGTCTTGGTCCCTAGTTTTAAAAAGGGGGCGTATAAAAGAGGAAAATAATGGAGGAAGGGGGGTCTATAGGGAGTTAGAAAGAGAGAAGTGTGAGAGGGAAAACAGATATACATACCAACTATCAGGTGAGAAAGAGACACAGGGCCGGGAAGAAGTGAAGAAAGACACGTAAGGAAGATTCCCTAAAGAGTACTGATAGCTACACAGAGACAGGCCAATAAAATCGAGAAACAGTGTAAGTCACAAGGTAAACAACAAACGTGATCTAAACCAACAGTTACAATGATAAAATCATAAGTCAAAATAAGCGATCAGAATAAAGTCACTTCTCTGATCTCTGATTCCGGCCTCTCCCCTTTGTTTTTCATTGCAGCGTAGGGGTGGGGCTTTGTCTCCTGTTTTGTGCTGTTGCCTTAGGAACTGAGGTAAAGTTTTTTGATAGGTGGGTGGGGCAATGGAAGTCTGCCTGGAGAATGGCAAGGTAGTTTAAGCAGATCTGTTTTTCTCCACTTGTCTGGATTCCCCAGCTTGGGGTCTCATGCTGAGTGCCTCAGCCAGGGTGGGCCCAGAGTTCCAGAGCTCCAAAGCTCTAAAGGGCAGGTGGTGGGCAGTGAGAGTGGCTCTGGGTCCCCCACAGGGTACTTCAGCTAGGAATGGGACCGGAGTCTCTGAGGGGCGGGCGCCCAGAGCCTCCTTATGTGACCAGTGGCTTGGTGCCAGGTGCTGGGCTGGAGACAATGCAGCTGGGGAGGGAGCTGGAGGGGTCTGGGACCCAAGACTCCCACGCACACAGTGGAACAGCAGCAGCAGGAGGCTGCAATATTTGACCTTAGGAAATGAGGTAAAGTTTGTTGATAGGTGGGCGGGGCAATGGAAGTCTCTGCCTGGAGAATGGCAAGGCAGTTTAAACAGATCTATTTTTCTCCACTTGTCTGGGTCCCCTGGTTTGGGGTCTCACGCTGAATGCCTCAGCCAGGGTGGGCCCGGAGTTTCAGAGCTCCAAAGTTCCAAAGGGCAGGCGGTGAGTGGCAAGAGTGGCCCTGGGCCCCCCACAGGGTACTTCAGCCAGGAATGGGACTGGTGTCTCTGAGGGGCAAGTGCCCAGAGCCTCCCTGTGTGACCGGTGGCTTGGTGCTGGGTGCCGGGCTGGAGACAATGCAGCAGGGGAGGGAGTTGGAGGGGGCTGGGACCGGATACTCCCACACAGGCAGTGGAACAGCAGCAGTAGGGGGTCACAATATCTGGCCCTACGTGGGATCGAAGTTCCTGGGCCTGGCACCAGCACGGTTGGTGGTGGGCTGGGGGATGGGGGAAGAGAAGTAATAGCCTTTTTGGGAACTCACGTTCAGAGAATCTCACCAGTTCACCTATGCTGTCACCATCTTGTTCCAACCTCTAATATATTTTCTATGTTCTGTTATTGGGACCTCAGGGCAAAGCTTGTACCTCCAATTGCCTTCAGATTTCCTAAATTGCAGAGAAGTGGGGTGTGGTTTTCTTTAGATAAGAAAATAAAGAGGAGCTGATGTTTCCTATGGAGGAACAGTGGCTGCTGTAGTAAATATTACCTGATTAAAGAAAAGAAATCAGAGAAGAGTAGCTGCAGCCACTGGAGGACTACTTATGGGATTGGGGGCCTAAATCTGTGACTCAGACTCCAAGAAATCCTACAACTCTTAACTATGTTTTTTTCCTCCCTTGCCATCTTGATCACATCCCCCAAACACTTGGAAAGCACTCATTTGGCAAACAGGTATAGGATCTTTGGCAGGTAGTGAGCAGAATGTCCTGCAATCTGAAATCAGCATGGTGGTAGCAATGAAGGTGTGGGATGGGGGTGTCATGGAAATGTGCTAAATCCCCATGTGCCAAACCCTGTGCAAGAGACTCACACCCCTTGTCACCTCCATCTTTTAAAAAATTACTGTTTTCCTAAGTATTAAATATTTGCAAACAGAAAACAATGCAGCATCCTTATATTCTCTAACCAAATTCACCAAATGTTGATATTAATGCTGATTTTGTTTACCATGATAAAGATCTTTTTAAAAATATAAAATTTTACACACTCCATCAAAATGTCATTCTTCATTTATCCAACTATGTTTCCTTCTCTTCTTTTTTATGATTTATCTAAAGTACAGAGGAGTCATTCATCTGTCAAAAGCACAGAGTCTGACCAGGCATGGTAGCACAGCCTGTAATCCCAGTATGTTGGGAGGCCGAGGTGAGAGGATTACCTGAGCCCGGGAGTTTGTGACTTGCCTGGGCAACTTAGTGAGACCTCATCTCTACAATAAGTCAAAAAGTAAGCTGGGTATGGTAGCACGCGACTGTAGTTTCAGCTACTTGGAAGGCTGAGGCAGAAGAATCACCTAAACCCAGCAAGTGGAGGCTGTGGTGGCTGTGAGTGTGCCACTGCACTCCAGCCTGGGTGATAGAGTGAGACTCCAACTCAAAAGAGTCTGAGGGGTAAGTCAGACTACAGGAGCAATTCTTTGACCTTGCCAAAGTTGTGGTGAGAGATTCTCAGGGAGAAATCTGAAGAATCCACAAATGTACCTGGGAAAAAAGGGGTACAATTTCACATTTGCCACATCCCAAGTGCACCAACATCCAGATCATATTATACCAGAAAAATGACACCATTCTCATCCTTACCCTCTTCCCTTCCTTTTTCCAAGAGAGCACAGATCACAGAGTCAGTCATGTCCCCACAGGAAACAGATGGCACTCTCAAAACAGTGTAATGAGGTGGGTTTATTTATAATAGAACTGTTTACAAAGATGTGAGTATAGGAGAACCAAAGAAATATCAAAGTAACCCAGGGCTAGTTTCAGCTGAGTAGTTCACCTCCAGGCCCAAAGAGATGAGGGGATGTGCAGTTAGTAGAACTCAGAAGGGGAGAGAGTTATGCAGAGTAAACTGTTAATGGGATGTAGCCAATGGGAAGCAACCTCTTGGGCTGGATGCCAGAAGAATAAGACTTCTAACATCACTTTCTTAACTCCATATGACCCCCTGCTGTGGCTCCCTCATGAAGCCAGAAGGTACTGGAACTCATTTACATAAATCTATCCAGGGCAACCACACTTTTACATGCCAATAATATTTTAGCATCATTACAAAGTTTTGCTATGTGATTTTTCATTTTTCCATTCTAGATATATTGCAAATTCTATTAAAATTTTTTGACTCATGAATTACTTACAAATAAATATCTACTTTATGACTGTCTTTTCTAATTAAATACAAAATTTAATGGCATTGTAATGTAAAAAGATGGTGTCTATTATATATTTTTTGCTATTTGTTGAGTCTTTTGTGACCTAGTACATGATTGATTTAAAAGTGATCCATGGGCCGAGCTGGTGGCTTACTACTGGAAATCCAGCACTTTGGGAGGAGGAGACAAGAGGATTGCCTGAGCGCAAGGGTTTGAGACCAGTATAGGAAACATGGAGAGGCCTTGTCTCTACAATAAATAAAAAGATTATCCAGTAGTGGTGGTGCATGCCTGTAATCCCAACTACCTGAAAGGCTGAGGCAGAAGGATCACCTGAGCCCAGCAGGTCAAGGCTGCAATGGCTATGAATGTGCCACTGTACTGCAGCCTGGGTGACTCCAGCTTAAAAAAAAAGTTTGATGCATCATGGATAAGATTATATAGTATTGTTGATTACAGAGTTTAATATATGTTCATTGGGTCTAGCTTATTAATTTTGTTGTACAAATCTTGTATATTCTAGCTTTTTTCTTTTAGAATTTTCTTTATTTTTTTAGTTTTAAAGATGTGGGGTACAATACAGGGTTAGCTATACAAATGTTGACTATGCAGATACCCTTGTTGATGAAGTGTGCCCCTTCCTCCCCTAGCATTTCGGTCAACTACCAAGCCCACCCTTCCCATCCACAGCAGTTTCCCACTACTGCACATCCCTTTCTTACAATATTATGATAATAGTTCAAGGTCTGCTTATGAGTGAGCACATATGGTATTCTGTTATTTGTTTCTGTGATAGGTCACTGAGTATGATCGACTCTAAATTCATCCAAGTGTTGTAAAGTTCATGTTTGTCCTTCTTTATGACTGCATAATATTCCATTGTGTATATGTACCACATTTTTTTAATCCAGCTCAGCTTCAATGGGCATCATGGTTGGTTCCGTTTTTGCAATTGTGAATAGAGCTGCAACAAATATACATGTGTGGGTATCTTTTTTATAGGATGATTTGAGTTCCTCCGAATATATTCCCAATAGGGGAATTGCTGGGTCATATGGAAGGTCAATTTCCAGTTCTTTCAGAAATTGCCATACTGTCTTCCAAAGAGGTTGCACTAGTTTTCATTCCCACCAGCAGTGCAGAAGCATTCCTTTTCCTCTGCATCTTGGTCAGAATCTGTTATTTTTTGTTTTCTTAATGATGGCCATTCTTTACTAGGGTTAGGTGGTATCACAATGTAGTTTTGATTTGCATTTCTCTTATTATGAGTGAGGCTGAGCACTTTTTTCATGTGTCTGATGGCTGCCCATATATCTGCTTTTAAGAAGTGTCTATTTATGTCTTTTCCCCTCTTTTCAATGGGACTGTTTGCTTTTTTCCTTTCAGTGTGTTTGAGTTAATTGTAGATCCTAGATGTTAGGCCTTTGTCAGAAATACAGTAGGCAAATATTTTTTCCCATTCTGTGGGCTGCCTCCTTACTCTCTTGATTTTTTTTTTTTTTTTTTGCTTTGCAGAAGCTTGTCAGTTTGATGAGGTCCCACTTGTCTATCTTATTTCTTGTGGAATGGACACTCATGGTTCTGATCAGGAATTGGTTGCCAGTTCCAATTTCCATAAGGGTGTCTCCTGCATTTTCTAAGATTCTTTTATTATTATTATTATTATTATTATTTTGATTTTAATCAATTTTTAAAATGATATTGTAGGGTACAGTTAAGGGTTAGGTATACAAATATGCTTTGTTCAGGCACCCTTGTTGATAAGAGGTGTCTCCCCATCCCCAGACAGATATTTACTATCATTAATCCCTTCTCTCTTTCCCTGCCCCCCCATAGTTTCCCACCACTTTCAGTCATTTTCTTATAGTATTATGTTGGATGTTCAAGGTCCACTATATGAGTGAGAACATGTGATACTCAGATCTTTGTTTCTGTGAGAGATCACTCAGTATTATAGACTCTAGTTCCATCCAGGTTGCTGTGAAATTCATGATTTTGTCCTTTTTTATGACTGCGTAGTATTCCATTGTGTATATGTACTACATTTTTTAATCCAGTCCTCTTTTGATGGGCAGCATGGTTGCTTTCAGGTTCTTGCTATTGTGAACAATGCTGCAATAAACATATGTGTGCAGGTATCTTTTCTATAGAGTGATTTGAGTTCTTCAGGGTATATTCCCAGTAGGGGGATTATGAGGTCATATGGGAGGTCAATATTTAGAGCTTTTAGAAATCACCATACTGTTTTCCACAGTGGTTGCACTAGTTTCCACTCCCACCAACAGTGTAGAAGTGTTCCCTTTTCACCACACCCTCTCCAGCGATTGTTATTTTTTGAGTTATTGATAATTGCCATTCTGACTGGAGTTAGGTGGTATCTCAGGGTGGTTTTGATTTGCATCTCCCTGATGATTAGTGAAGTTGAACATTTTTTCATGTGTCTGTTGGCTGTTCGGATGTCTTCCTTTGTGAAGTGTTTGTTCATATCTTTTGCCCATTTTATAATGGAATTATTTGTTTTTTTCTTTTTAGCACGTTTGAGTTCCTTGTAGATCCAAGATGTTAAGCCTTTGTTGCCTGGTGATATTTTATACAGTTTTCCATTCTATCTCTTTTCAGTGATGTATTTAGTCCATTTACATTCAACCTAATTACTGAAATGTGAGAGTTGATCCCTATCATAATGTTCTTACAGAGTTGTTCTTCCTGTTTGTGTGTTGTCTTTCTTTTGGTTTTAGAGTTGGATCGTGTGCGTTTTTAGTCTTTTACCTGTACTCTTGTGAAGAACGTTGTTGTTCTTTTTTCCTTTTCTTCTGTGTTCAGTACATTCTTAAGTGTTTCTTGTAGAGGTGGTCTTGTGGCAGCGTAGTTTCTTAGGGATTGGATATCTGGGAAAGATTTCAATTCTCCCTCACTAACAAAGCTTAGCTTGGTTGGGTAGGTTATTCTCGGTTGAAATTGTTTATCTTTTAGAACTTTGAAGATAGGACTCCAAGCTCTCCTAGTCTGGAGGGTTTCTGTAGATAAATCTGCTGCTATTCTAATTGGTCTTCCCTGGTAGGTAGTCTGACCTTTTTCTCTTGCAGCCTTTAGGAGTTTTTCTTTTATACCTACTTTGTTTAAGCAAATTATTATATGTCTGGGAGTTGGTCTTCTCATTTGTTGTGTTGCAGGGGTTCTCTGAATCTCTTGTGTTTGAATTTTTTCATCCTTGATGAGATGAGGGAAGTTTTCTTGAATGATTTCATGAAATATTTGTTCCAGTGTGGCCTCGGT